>NW_020955452.1:332981-371479 GCF_003031625.1 Empidonax traillii
CCTAACCCATCCTCAGCAAAAGACCTTTGTCTCATTTAAACTGGGACAGGGAGGACACAGGTCACATCGTACCTGTGCTTGGCCTTGATGTGCATCTGCAGGCCATTGCGGCTCGAGGCCCTGTGCCCACACTCCTCACACACAAACAGCTTCTCTCCACGGTGTTTGAAGGCCTCATGCAGGCGCAGCTCTGTCCGGGACAGAAAGCACTTGGAGCAGGTTGAGCACTGCAAGGCCACAGGAAACAGGGGTTAGGGTAGACCCACACTAGACCCATTTGTGCCCAACACCTGGCACTCCTCTGCCTGCTCCAGGGCCCTTCCCACAGCAGCACCCCAGCTCAGAGACACCCAGTAAGATAGGACAGCCCAAAAGAGGCAAAATGCTGGTCAGTGCTTGGGTCTATCAGCTGCTCCTGTACATAAAAAAGCCTGTTTCCAGCAGCTCTGTGTCCCCCTGCCTCACTAAGAGCCAGACAGGCCACAGGCACTGTTCCCTAGGTCAGGCGTGTGTGCAGGATCACACCCTCCCCAATATCCCGGTCCCTACCGCGTGGGGCTTGGGTGCGCCGTGCAGCTTTATCATGTGGCTCTGCAGATCCTTCTTCTGCATGAACTGCTGCGAGCACGAGGAGCACTGCAAGAAAGGAGAGGGAGATCAGTTGCCCCCAAAGAGTAGTTTCAGAGCAAGGAGGACCAAGTGGGGGAGCAGAACAGATTCCTCATGCAGCTGCAGGAAGCAGGTGGTTGTGGTGTCTCCCTGGAGCACACTCCAGCTCAGAGACAGGGAATGACCCTTAGTGGGCTGTCACAGACTGGGGAAGGAAGCCGGTGCGCTCAGCTCCCCAGAAGGCAAACGCTCACCCCCACTCTGTGCCAGTGTCCAGCAGCATCCTTAGGGATGCCAGATGCCGGTGCTGCTCACCTTGTATGGCATTTCCCCGGTGTGTGACACCATGTGCAGCCGCAGCTCCATCCGCCGCTTGAACACCTCCGGGCATGCTGAGCACGTGAACACCTGCGAGAGACAGGGCGGCCTCAGCTTCCCCAGGACCCAGAGCCTGGCCCGGAGCCCACGGCTCAGCCCCTGCCAGGCACTGCGACCCAGACACAGCATTCAGCCTGCACCCACAGGACCCTCATCTTGCACAGTGCAGAGTGTCCTGGCGTGCTGGAACACACAGAGCGAAGGTTGTGTGGCACATCAGGCACAAGCTGCTGCCCTCCTGGTCCCGGCCGTGGGGGTCCCAGCCACAGGGGCCTCGGCTATGGAATATGTGCCATGCAGTGCTGATAGGTGTCTGTTCAGAGCTAAGCGTGGCCTGGGGCTCAGAAAAGGCTCCAGTTCCCTTCCTGATGGATGGCAGCCGCACTCCAGCCCAGTGGGGCAGCTCCTGGGAGTACCTGTTCTGATCGGTTCATGCAGTTCCTGGCTTCATGTTCCAGGAGATTCTCTTTTCTAAAGTAACATTTGCCACACTTGGAACACTCAAATGGCTTCTCTCCAGTATGTTTCCTGGGGGGACACAAATGGAGAACCCCATCACTGCCTGTCCAACAGCAGATGCACAGACAGGTGTGGGAGGACCCAGGGAAAGGTAAGGCAGGTTTTTGCCCAAGTCCCTCCAGTGCCACTATTCACAGTCACTCTAAAGCTGCTTTTACACCACTTTCGGGGCCCCTCAAAGCGTGGTCAGGCTGTCAATGCCCACTGTGCTCCGCGGAATCTTGATTCTGCAGGGCCAAGGTTTGCCCCCACACAGGAGTGAAGTGAAACTCAAGACCTTATGGAAGGGCTCTGTTCTGCTTTCAGAGATCCAGTCCAGAGATCCTCACAGAGCCCGGCTAGGTGTTCCCCACAGCCCCTGAAATCCACCCCAGCCCGGGCTGATCCAAAAGCCCACAAGGACGATTTGCCATTGCCCACTTGCAGCCAGCACAGTCCCTGAGGAGCCCCCACTGCCGCCTTCCTGAGTCACAGCAGCTCTCAGATATGTTTCAGAGACATATAATCCCCCCCACAGGTCAGAGCACCCTCAAGGGCAGAGGGGACCCTTCTTTCCATCCCGGGGAATGGCATTGGGACCAGCTGGCAAAAGCGGGACCGCCCTTTCCACCCCCGGGAAGGGGCTGAACCGCGGGGGCGACGCATCCTCCCGCGCGCGCAAGATGAAGTAGAAGTCGGAGCGTTTACCTGTTGTGCACTTTAAGGTAATATTTGCTGAGGAAGGTTTTATGACATGTAGGACACTCGACCGGCACCGCTGTACCTTTTCTGCTCCCCGGCGCCTTTCCCGGGGCGGGGGGGCTCTTTCTGCTCCGCAGCGCCTTTTTCTCGGAGAGGGGCTCGGCGTCGCCGTCCCCCCGCCCGCCGCCGCCCTCCGCCGGGCCCGGGGGGGAGCCCTGCGAGGGAACAGCGGCGTCACCGCGCCGCCCCCGCCGCCGGGCCCCGGCCCCGCCGCCCCCCTCCCGCTCCCCTCACGCACCGCCTGCCCGCCGGGCGGCGGGGCCGCCGCGGGCTCCGGCTGGGCGGCGGTGGTGGCGGCGGCGCGGCGGGGCCGCGGGCGGAAGGCTCGGCACAGCGCCACGGCGTCAGGCACGCCGAGCTGCTCGGCGGCCGCCAGCAGGCGGGCGCGGTTGTGCGCCGTGAGCGCCAGGCGCCCGGTGTAGAAGAAGTCGAGCAGCAGCTGGAAGGTGTCGGCGAGGCCGTCGGGCAGCGCCACGGGCCCGCCGGGGCCGCGCGCGCGGAAGAAGCGGGAGCAGCTGGCGAGCACCGGCCAGTGCGCGCGGAACTCGCGGCCGCCCACGCCAAGGGTCGCATCGCAGAACTGGCCGGCTGCGCGCTGCCGGTTCAGCTCCCGCAGCACCCGCACGCTGTGCGCCGCCGCCATGGCCGCGCCCGGGCCGGCACCGGCACCGCCGGACGTGGCGTCACCCAGCGCCGGCAGTGACGCCGTGTGTGTCCCTCTGTGTGTGCCGGGCCGGGCTGTGTCTGTGTGCGGGGATGGGGTCGGGAGGCTGCGGGGCTGGGGTCGGGAGGCCCCGGGCCGGTGCCCGCAGCTCAGGCGGCGGCCCGGCGGCGCGTGTACGCCTGTATGGCCATCTGGAAGTGCTCGGCCGTGTTCTGCTGCGGCCGCAGCAGGATGACGAAGGCTCTCGGCAGAAAGTATCCGCTCAGCAGCGCCCCGACCGTGCCCAGCGCCCCGAGCACCTTCGCCGCCGCCTCGACCCGGCCGCGCAGCGCGCCCTGCGAGCAGAGCACGGCGGCCGAGCAGCCCAGGTGCAGCAGCAGGCTCACCGTCAGGCTCTTGGCCTCGTTGTAGCCGGCGGGCAGGTCCGTGCCCGCGTAGCTGAGCGCAAAGCAGCCCGCGCTGAGCAGCACGGTGTAGGCGGTGGCGGCGCCGGCCGCGGCGCTCGGAGCGCACTCCAGCACCACCCGGTCGGGCTGCGCGCCGTAGTCCCGGAGCGGCACGGCGGGGCCGGTGGCCTCGGCGGCCAAGCACAGCATGGCCTGTACCGCCGTGCTGGCGGCCACAAACAGCACCGGGCCCTGGCGCCGCAGCCAGGCCTCGTAGAGCGCAGGGCAGCGCGCGTTCAGCTTGAAGATGCAGAGGATCTGGAAGGAGCGGGTCGCCACGCACGAGAGGAACACGGTGAAGCTGATGGCGAAGAGCGGCAGCCGCAGCAGGCACGCCAGCCGCGTGGGCTCCCCGAAGTAACAGAAGAGGCTGCTGCAGGTGCAGGCCAGGGACCCCAGCATGAGGAAGCACATCTTCCCGCCCGCAGACTTGACCACGGGTGTGGAGGCATTGAGGGCAAAGAGGACAGCCAGTGCCGCCATGAGCAGCATGAGGAGCACAACCAGGGTCAGCAGCGCCCAGGAGAGGGGCTCGGACCAGGACAGGAACTCGACAGTACGGTTGAAACAGGCCTCACTCCCTGCCGGGGCCCACTCGTCCAGCCCGCAGGCCTGGCAGCCATAGGGGTCTGCAGAGGACACGGGCACCTCGCATACCTCGAACCCAGTAAGAGCTCTGCCCCAGTGCAGTGCCCGGCCTGCAGCCCCCCAGGCTCTGCCCACCTCGTGTTCTGCTCATTCCCACAGACACTCACAGGCCTTGGGGAGCAGAGGGGGCTCTTCTCCCAAAAGACCCTCCACACCCCGAGTTTCACTCATGATTTTCCCAAAGTCAGTGGCTTGGGCTGAGGTGTGGAGTTCACAGGACCTCGGCTGGTTTAGGCTCAGGGCTGTGGGTGAGAGGGGGCCCAAGCAATAACCTGAGAAAGGTCTGCAGCAGCCCCCTTGAGGACAGGACCTTGCTCCCACTGTTCCCGGAGCTGCCCTTCCCCATAGCCCAAGAGCGGGCTGAGGGTGCCAAGGAACCAGCTGCCAGGAAGGGGGTTGTCACTGTGGCTGGTTACTCTGAGGTAGGAGACCACTGCTGTCTGTCCCAGGCAGGGCACATTTCCATATGCCAGCTGCTGGTGACCACATGGTGCGGAAGCCCCAAGTGCCATCCGGGGCACAAAGGCAACCACTGCATCACATTTTCCTGGCAGAGGATGCAGTGCAGGGAACAGCTGCTGGGCCGGACATTCCTGTCCCCTGGCCACAGGAGAAGGGGCTCTGTTTGCACAGATGGGCTCACCTGTGGGCAGCACTCCCTGGAAAGTGCAGGATGTGGGCTTTGCATACCCATCAGTGAGCAAATGGGAGCCAGACCACCGCCATCAGGTCAGCTCAGGCTTTACTGACCACAGGAGGGAAGAGGCGAAGAGGCTGGGAACGGGGAGAAGGGAGCAGGAGGCAGGATGCAAGCAGGCAAGGAAGGGGTGGGAGCAGCCCCCAGGGTGTACTGACCTGATCTGTTCAGGAAGGTGCCCAATGGACAGGCCACACAGCTGAAGCAGCACCGGTGGCGGCTCTGCTGCAGCCGCCTCTCTCCCGGCTGACAGGTCTTGGAGCACACCGAGGTGGGAGCCTGGTGGGAGTGCAGACAGGGTCAGCCTGTGAGCAGAGAGGGTAGCAGCACAGCTTGGGCCCAACAGCACTCTGGCACTCCCCACATCACCTCTGTCCACCCCCAGTTTTGCCCTGCTATGAGGAAATGCCCCCTAATTGCTGTCATTGGGACACAGCCAGCTCGGTAGTGAGGAATAAATAAGACCTGGGTGCAGAACAGTACCTGGCCATCTTTTGTGTGCCACAGGACTTTGCCTGAGTCAACGCTCAGCCTGTCAGGGTTGACATGGAAGGTTCCTATCACATCAGAAGCCCAGCTTGAGCCACTCCAGTTCCACATGACGATGTCGTAGCCTTTACGAATATCCCCGTTGGCGTCAAAAGAGACTCGGCTCTTGTACAAGGTGAAGTTTACCTGCTTGATCTTTTGTAGGAGCTGTAAGACACAAGAGAGGAGCCCTTCCAATGGTGAGACTCCTGCCGTTGGAAGAGAGATGTCCTGGAGGATCCCTCCTCTGTGCTACCTCTGCTCTCTAGACCCCCATCATCTGCAGGAAGTCCCATCCAGGTCTCTGTGAGGCCTGAGCACCATGGGAAAATCCTTCCCTGTTAGAAAGGATCCTCATGGATCCTCTTCCACAAAGAAGATCCTTCCTCGTGTTGCTCTTACCTGCCAGGGATAGACAGGGCCTTTGCTGCAAGCCCCTGAGGCACAGCCCAGCAGGCTGTGGAGGCCATGGGCCACGGCGTACACGGCTGAGTACACATTGAAGGAGGCTTGAGCATCGTACACGTTGGAGGCAGCAGTCAGTGAGCGGCAGCCGGTGTAACGCTGGGTGCAGTCCAGCCACGCGCTCCCCCCCGACTCCCTGCCTGCCTCTGCGGTGCCAGCACACTTGGCAGCAGCACCTTCCTCCACCATCTTCCAACTTTCAAAGCGTTCCAGCATCACAGACTCTGGCTTTTCAACCGTCATCCCAATCACCGTGCCAATGGTCTGGATGCCAGGCACCTGCCAGATGGTTTGAGACAGTGACCAGTCTTCAGAGCCCACCCACACCATGCCTGTGATGTTCCTCTGGACCACCACCTCGAAGAATGGGCGGGCGCTTCGGCTGTTGGAGAAGACGATGGTGACGTTGACCCTGACGTCTGTGAGGATTCGGACCAGGTTGTGGAGCTCAGGGTTGCTGGCGTCTGAGTTGGCGGGAATGGTGCCTCGGTAGGCCACGCACACATTGCTTGCGGTCAGCAACTTGTGCAGGGCATCGAGGCCGGCCCTACCATAGGTGTTGTCGCTGCCCAGCAGCACCACCCAGGTCCAGCCGAAGTGCTGCAGCAGCAGGAAAATAGCCTTCACCTGCTGCCTGTCGCTGGGGATGGTGCGCAGGAATGACGGGTACAGTCTCTTCAGGCTCAGTGTCTCCACAGAGGCTTCGTAGCTGATCTGCAAAGTGAGCCAGGAGAAAGGGGGATGCACTGCCCCAGGCAGCAGCATCCCTGAGATCTAATGGCATCGGCAGCCTGTCCTGGGGAGACTCAGAGTTGGGCAGGCAGTGGAGCCAGCACCGAGTGTGCTGTGGCAGGAAAAAACTGTGATGGATGGTGAGCCAACTGTGATTCCTGCCTGCCCCCGGACAGGGCATGGGAAGGGACCCACACAGAGGGGCTGCTCTACCAGCCTCCTCAGCTCTGAGTCCACTCTCTCTCAAACCCTCAGTGCTCAGGATCCCTATTCTTCAGCTGCAGGAGCTGTGCTTACCTCTGGTACGAGGAAGATGCCAAGGATGGCAGCTGTGGTGAGGGCCAGCTGGGTGCTGTCGGGGCCGATGACGGCAACAGCCTGGGGCTCATAGTGTTGGAAGGCAGGGAGCAGCTGGACATCCTGCCCGCCTTTGCGGGCGAGGGCATGCAGGGTGGCGTGGAGGTTGGAAGGCTCAGAGCAGGTGTCGAGGATGTCATAGCCCAGAGTGATGTTCGGGAGCAGCGTGCTGGAGTTGTTGATCTCCTCTATGGTGAAGCGCAGGGCCTGGGACAGGCAGTAGCCGTGGCTTTTGAAGACTGCAGCGCTGCGGAACCGAGAGTGGTTATTAGGGAGGACAGACCGCGGCTGGGGGAGCGGGCGGCGCGGGCACTCACTCATCGCAGCCGTGCACCAGCGGGCGGGCGGCGGCGCGGGGCTCGGCGGCGTGCAGCGGGAACAGCCCGGCCAGGCGGTGATCGCCGCGGAGGGTGAGGGTGGCGGCGGCGGCGGCCGCGCACAGGCAGAGGCGGAGCGGGGCGAGAGGCGGCATGGCGGGGCGGGGCAGCACCGGCCGGGCGGCTCTTAACGGGGCGGCGGCAGGCGGGGCGTGGTGCTGGGCGGGCGGTGCCGGCCGCGGGACGGCCCCGGGAGGCGGAGGAGGCTCAGCGGCCATGCCTGCGCGGCGCAGCCGCCCGCGCCGGGCCCTGGCCCGCAACCCGGCCCGCGGGGCCCGGGCGGAGACGGCTTGGCGGGAGTTCGCCGCCTCCTTCGCCCGCGCCGGGATGGTACCGCCGGCCGAGCCGGGGTTGGCGGCCGTGGAGGCGGCGGAGGGCACGGCCGTGCTGCTGCTGGCGCCGCGGCAGGTGAGCAGCGCCCGCGCCGCGCCGGCCGCGCCGTGCCGTGCCCCGCACCGCCTGACCGCCCGTTCTGTCCCCGCAGGCGCTGACCTTCACCGGCAAGTGCCGCCTGCGCTGCCTGTACGGCGCCGTCCGCCTGCTGGGCTTTGCCGTGGCCTCGCACCACCCGGGCCTGCCGGTGTTCTCGCCGGCCACGCACTGCGCGCTCAGCCTGGAGGCGCTGCCCGGCGCGCGCCCGCTCGCCGCCCTCCGCCAGCTGCGCGCGGCCGCCCGCGCCGCCATGCGCGCGCACCGCGTCCGCCGCCGTGAGTGCGGGACCGGGCGGGCGGGCGGGCGCCATTTTGCGGGCGGCGCGGTGCGGGAAGCGGCCATTTTGTGCGCGGGGCGCTGCGGGGCAGGCGGGCTGAGAGCTCAGGGTGATGGCGGCGCTCGCCCGTTGCAGAGGCGCGGGTGAAGCTGATGGCGCGTTTCTCGTCCGATTGCGCCGTGGTGCTGCTGGAGCACTTGGACACGCCGGTGACGCGGTTCCTGCTGAGCCACTCGCCCCTGTCGCGGCTCTTCGAGCCCCAGGTGAGAGCCCGCGGGCGGAGAGGTGCCCTGCCCCGCCCGTGCAGAGCCAGCGGCCGGCGCCGTTCAGCGCTGTGGCACCCGCGCTGAGCGCTCACCCTCTCGCCTAGAAAAAGGAGGAATCCAGCTTCACGCCGGAGGATGCGGTCCTGGCGTCCGTGGGCATCGTGAAGTGCAGCCCCGACCGCGGGCTGCTGGTGTCAGAGAGCATGTACCTGGCACTGGACGAACTGATCCAGGCCTGCTGTGGTGAGTGAGGCACTTGGCCAGATTGGGGTCTTGGTAGCTTGAAGAAAAAAAGTCCGTGAGGCTTTTCATGAATCAAAATTAAGGCATATATCCTGCCTGGCACGCTCTGATTTAGGGTTGTGTTTTTCTCTGAAAAGCGGGATGCTCGAGCTAGGCATCACCTGGGCTGGGTCAGAGTGATGCCAGCATTTGTCTGGTTCACACCCTGCTTGTCTTTCCAGCGGAAGATGAAGGTATTCCTGTGGTGCTGGTATGTGGCCCAAAAAACACTGGAAAATCGACATTCAACAGATACCTAATTAACCTATTATTGAATCGGTGAGTCCATGTTCTGCAAGCTTTTAAGAGCTGCGTGGGATTTAGGAGAAAGAAAAATATGTCTGACAGGACTCTCAGAAGAGCCGTCAGGCCTGGAAAATGGATAGCTTTTAAACACAGTGGTAGACACATATATGGGTTCTCTTCCTGCAGCCTTCCTGCGGTCGAGTACATGGAATGTGACATAGGCCAGCCGGAATTCACACCGCCAGGGTGCGTGTCCCTGAGCAGCATCACGGAGCCCGTGCTGGGTATGTGTTCCACTGCTCCTGTGGTTACCAGAGACCTGTTACGTTTCCAAAACGAATAGGGTGTTCTGGGCAGAGACTGCTTTAGGGGAAGCTGCTGCCACAGAGGTTCCTGTCAGAGGTTCCTAGAGAGAATAAACCAAGGGATGTTTGAGTTTTCTTGTAGAGACATCTAAGCTCCCTAAGTAACACGGAGCCATTCTCCTGCTCCTTTTGTCTCTTTTAAAGAGAGATGATGTTTACAGGCGGTAGAGCAGGCTGAGGCATGTCAAAGGGGATGTTCAGCCTTTCAGGAAAATCTCATCAAGAAGTTCGAAGTGGATCCACACAGGTTCAGGGCTGTTGTGATGAGCGTGAAAAAACCATTGCCCAGGAAACTGCTGGTGTTTGCGGTCTCCTGGATTGAGGTCACTGTCCAAAAGGACATGGCCAGAGTGGTTTGCTCTTTAGGCAGTTTATCCTAGACTGTTGTTTCAAGATTTGTAAGTGTGTAACCAGTGATTTCAAGCAAGGAAACAAACCCCAAACTAACCCAAAACAAACAGAACTCTCTCAGAAAACAGAACTCTCTCAGAGTCTTGCAAATGACAGACTAGTTTCTCCCTAAGTGCAGGCTGTGTAAGAAAGACTGTTGGCAGGTGGGGAGAGGACAGATTATTTCAGGAGGGGTGACATGTGGGTGCTACAGAAGTGGGAGTTTTGGTTTGACTTGATGAAGGCACTAGAGGTTCAGTTCTCTTTTTGCCAGGTCCCCCCTTCACTCACCAGCAGACGCCCCGTAAGATGGTGTATTATGGCCAGACCAGCTGTGAGCAAGACACAGAGAGGTACCTTGATGTCATGAAGTACGTGTTCAGCTGCTACAAGAAGGAAGTGCCTCTAATCATCAACACCATGGGCTGGGTGAAAGGTAAATGGGATCTATCCTTCTCTCGAAGAGGGGTGGGAAGGAGGTAGTGATGGTGGTGCAACTCCACACAGAACCAGAACCTGCAGCGTGCCTGAGCTAGTGCTGGTGTGTGATCTGTTGAAGTAGCAGCAGCAATTGTGTGTTCTCTGCGCTCTTGAAGGCGAGGGGCTGCTGCTGCTCATCGATATCATCCGTCTGCTGTCGCCCAGCCATGTTGTTCAGATGGACGTGTGCGACTGGAAGGCAATGGCCCCGCTCAGCCCCGAGCACATCCACCTTCGTGCCGGGCTGCACACCAAGGGCAAGCAGCTGCCTAAGTGCAAGCAGCTGGATATGGGTGCTGCAGAGAGCTGGAAGTGCTCTGAAGGGGAGGATGTGTCAGTTCCACAGTACAAGTTGCTGTATGTCCATCCAGAATTCCCTCGGGCGGGAGTGGCAGGTGAAGCGTAAGTAGAACGTTGAGTGCTGTGGGGAGTTTGTGAGCTGAACAAAACCACACGTTGTCTTTGACTTAGGACTGTTCTTACAGGCGAGTGCACAGCGGCATCCTGCGTGACATGTCCATCCTGGGATACCTGGGGCACCTGCAGTACCCAGACATTGGGGCGGTGCTCCCGCTGCACAGCCTGGTGCCATATCAGGTAAAGGAGCCTTATGGGAAGGCTTGGGTATGGTGCAGAAAGCCTGGTTACAGTGGTGAACAGTTCTGCTCCTACTGCAGATGTTTCTCAAAGAGGAATAAACACTCTGCAAACAGATAACAACTGTATTTGGGATGTCTGTCTAGAAGTGAAGCTTCTGTCAAGGTGCTGGTGGGGCACGTGTGTTCTGTCTGTGCAGAAGCTGCTGTGTGTGCCTGCCCGTGGGTGTGGGGTGGGAGCGTGCAGGGTCTGTGTACTCAAGGTCTTACCTCTGAATTTGAACTCAGTTGATGAGGAACCCATGGCAGTTTTTCTTCCCTCTTGTCACCCCCCCACAGGTGCCTTTCAGTGCTGTCGCACTCAGAGTTATTCACACAGATGTTGCTCCCACCAACATCATGTATGCAGTGAACGCCAGCTGGGTTGGGCTCTGCTGCATTCCAGATGAAGTCAGGTGCCAGACCGACGGGCCAGTCCTGCTGACACAGACGCCAGTCTGCGACTGCCTGGGCTTTGGTGAGCACGCTGGAGCTGTGCTCTCACCTGCTGTGTTTAGGCAGATGGGTTGCACAGTGACAGAATTGCTTACTCTCCCGAAGACAGCTGCAGAAGTGGGATGAGATACAGGAGTAGTGGTGTGTTCTCTGTTGTTGGAAGCTCTGCTGTAAGTCTGCTGTGCAGTAACAGCTGTGAGGAATGTCACTGTGTGGCGCTGCTCGGAGCTTCTCAGAACTCCCCAGTTGACTCAGTTTCTGGGTTCACGTTTGCAGAAGCAGATTCTATGTGGCTTATGCAAAATCCCTGAAGTTGCCTAAGTTTCTTTCTACAGCTTGATTAAATGTCCCAGTTTGAGTTTGGAGTTTGGTTCTTGAGTGTCTGTAGGGATGTGCCGATGAGCTGATGACTGAGCTTTGCATATGTTCTTTTGTTCAGGAATTGTTCGAGGGGTTGATATGGAGAAGAAGCTTTACCACATCTTGACACCAGTGCCTCCGGAGAACCTGAGACTAGTGAATTGTCTCCTCCTTGGGAACATTGCTATCCCTAACTGCGTGCTTGTAGGCCAGGTAGGAGCCTGTGGGAGGGGTGGGAGCTGTCTGAGCTTTGGCTGGCTGGCAGATTTTCCAGTTTCTTATTCCTGAGGCGGATGCGTGCCGGGAGATGCCTGGGCATCAGCAGATGGTTATCACTTTAGGAGATTGTCCTTAAGCACGGAAACCTACAGAGAACACAACGTTCCACTCGTGTTTTAGATGCCAGAGGGGGGTTTGGAGATCACTGAGTCCTTAACACCATCAGTTCTGTCAGCCTGGGGAGGGAAGTGCTTCCCCCTCTGCCGAAGCTATGGGCTCCTGAAGTTGTTTCTGGTTTTATTTTTCTGTTTTTCAGCAAGGAATTGAGGGAGAGATTCCATATGTCACGTCTGATTACAACTACAGCATCCTGGGCGCTGGGAAGCTGAGGAAAAAGAAGCATTTCAAGAGGAAGGAGTTCACCTTTGAGTGCGATTACACCTGAATCCTCGGGGCCCTTGGGCCAAGTTTTGTTTGTGTGGACTGGGGAGAGAGCCCAGTGTGGTCACAGGAGCCCTGGGTCCTGCAGAGGCCCGGGGCAGGTGGCCAGGTAGATGCCACAGCAGGTCTGGCTTTAATAATGTTTTGTATGTTTGGTTTATATTTTAGCGTTTTGTAATAAATATCTACGGAAAGCAGCGGGTTGGTTTGGGTTTTTTCCCTGGCCGTGGCTGACACAGGTGGAGGCAGCTGCTGTTGCACGTACATTTTGCCTTGGGTCAGGAGTTGTTCTCGTCGCCTGTCTGGCCCTCAAGGGACTCTGGGTGTCAGTGATCCCCAGGGCCTGAGCAGAACTTCCCGGTCCTGTGGTTTGGTCAAGGGCTCATGCTGGGCTTCTGGCCCTGTGCCTGGCCTGTGGCTCTGGTTGTCCTGCTGGTCAGGAGAGATGAGGGAAGGAGCACATTGTGGAATCCCTGTTCCTCGGGGTGGTGAAGATGGAGCCATTCAGCTCTGCACCATCACAGGCCACCCCTGGCTCTGTGCTGGGATGCTGCTTCCTCCCACCCTGCACTGGGCCGGCCCCGTATCCCAGTGCTGTGGTGTGAACTCAGTGCCCTGAGCGTGGCCTAGAAACAGCTCGGGCTGGCTCCAATGTGTCCCCAACTCTAACAGACTGTTCTCCAGATCAAGGTTGAAATGGAATTGGGGAGGAACTCATCACATGGAACACCAGGGCATGAGGCCTTGCCTGACCCCACTTCCTCTAGCCCACTGGGACACAAGAAAAGTCTTTTATTTATTTTTTCTTCCCAACCCTTTGTCAATCAGCAATTTGCTCCTGAGGGAAGCTGGGGCGTGGTAGGAGTCACGAAGAGGTAAGCATCTCAGGTTGAGTTGAGAATGTGTGAGAAAACTGCTTCTGAATGGGAAATACCAGCACACAGGGCATTTACTGGATCCACGACTGCAAAAGTAACCTGGCTTCTAACTGGCTCCTGTGAGAGGTGTGGTTCTGCCCCAGCCTAGACCAGGGGACTAGGGAACAATCTGGCTCCAGTGCGTGCAGCCCGCCTGAGCCCAGTGCCTGTTCAGATCCCACAGACCAGATCTGCAGAGGAAGGAGGGATGTGGTGTGTCACTTGGGACTGGAGCTTTTTTGGCTGGTGGCTGCTGTGGATGTGAGTAATCTGCAAAATTGCTTTTCTCTGGTTTGTGAAGAGATTTTCTAGAACTACAGAAACTGTAAACAAATAAACTGGGATGACTGGCAGGGAGGGGACTGAGCTGGAGAGGAACTGTGAGGGGCTGTGCAGTGTTGCTGCCTTTTATAGAGTTAAAGCTTAAACTTAATCCAGGCCTAATTATCCCCATCTGGCTGGGTCTGGCAGCAAAGGAAGGACTTGGCTGGCATTGTGGCCTGAACAGTGGCTAAAGTAAATAAAGGGGCTGTGATGCAGCCAGGGAGAACATCCCAGGCGAGGTGAGAGGGGACTTCAAGTCACGGGGAAGTGCGTGGAAAAAGCTTCAGGAAAGGTGAGATAGGCAAAGGGCATGTGAGAAATGCCCAGTGCTGAAACCCCCCATAGCTGAGCATCGCCCTTAGTGCTGTTACCAGCCTCCAGTATCCACCTCACTGGGCTGCAGGTGATGGATCCCACGCTGGCTCCATTCCCTGGAGCTGGGGGATGTGAGTAACCCCCATGTGCCAAGCTGCAACTGTCTGTTTTGGGGCATTTCCAGGGTGGTCAGATTGCCTGTGCCTGCCAGGGCCCAGAGGTGGACGCTGCAGCTTCGGGAAAGGGAAACCTCACCGGCTTCTGATGCTTCCTGAGAGGGAGAGAGAGAATGAGCAGGTCAGCATAATCCTCAGCAAAGCATCCCACCAGCAAACTGAGGACACTTGGTTCTGTGATCAGTGGGAAATCGGTGACAGCACTTCAAATATCAAGGATCCACTAAATAATGTAGGATTAATTTTGCAGTTAGTTGGCATCTGTTACATTTGCAGCAGCAATTTCTGTGGAAATTTCTGGCAAAGGGTGACCAGAAGCAGCAAAACTCTGGGAAGCATATGGTGCCTCCCGGAGAAGATTCTGTGATGAGCTGGGGGGCTGGGATTGTCTTGGCCCAGCTGGTCATCCTGCATGGGGCTGTGTTTTTTCCCTGTTTTAGGAAGTTTTACATGGGGTAGGACAAAGGTGCCAACCTTTGTGGGTTTTAAGCCCTAGCTGGTGCTTTCTTGTTTGCTTGGACTTAGCAGGAGGAAAATGCCCCTGAAGACTCCTGGCTTTCCCTGCGCAGGCTGGGGGCCCCTGCGAGCCCATGGATATGGGGATGCAACCAGGGCTCAGGGCAGCACATTCCTGCCCCCTCAAAAGCCGTCTGGATGGCAGAGCCGCTGAACAGCCCCCCTCTTCATGCCGATTCTTTCCATCACAAGCACGTCTTGTCTCCGTGGCCGAATGTCTTCCATAGACAGCGGAAAGTGAAATTTGTGCAATGTCTGTGGGAGGCTGAAGAAAGGCCCTTTGTGCGCCCCCCGCACGGGCCCTGGGCAGCCTCCAGCAGCACCCTCTGCCGCCCTGCGGCTCCCGCCGCTGGCATCAATGCGTCGCTTGTCCAGAGACCGGGACCCACTCTTAAAGCCAGAGCCGGTCTCCCCCAGTTAGTCCCACTGGTGGCCCCATTGGGGCGGGCACGGCTCTGGGGGGCCCTCCAGCCGTGACCCCAGGATGTTTCTATACTGGAAGAAGAGGGGAGCCTATGAGCTGGAGGCTTTGCCGGCCGGGCTGGCTGGGCTGGAGTACGAGGCAGTGGAGCGGTTTTCCTGGAGCTCTGGCCTGGACATCAGCGAGGAGCTTGGGGGTAGGTGGCTGGGGGGCTTCGAGCAGCCAGGGCTATGGGCTGCTGTGGTCGGCCAAAGCCTCCAGCTGTGGCAACGAGGGTGAGGGGCTGGGAGGAGCTCTTGCTGGAGCAGGGGTGCCACAGGGATGCCGTGGGAATGCTGCAGGTGCAGCTGGGGAGCACTCAGCACACTGCCCGGTGCCACCGGCAGCGCTCCCCCCGGCCCAGGCAGGGTTTGAAGCAGCCGGCTGCCGCCGTGCGCTCGGCTGCGAGGATGATCCGGTTTCAACTTTTTTTCCGTCACCGGGAGCGCCGGGCGTGATAGCACAGCCTGCAGCGGTGGAGGAGGTGAGCGGAGGGAGGGGGGACAGGAGCTGATGGGGACAGGATCCCTCCTCCGGGCCCCGAAGTGGTTGGTGAGGACCCGAACACCCTCCTGCCTCTACCAGAAACCGGGGGGCCCTGCGAGGAGCTCCCAGCCCGAGTGCCCGAGGCCCTGGTGCGTGTGTGACCCGCGGGCAGGGTCAGCGTTTGGGAACGGCCACGCGGCTTTGGCCGTGCCAGCGAGGCTGGTCCCTGGCACCGCCGGCCGCTGCGGGCGGCCTCTAGGTTTTTGGTGAGTTTGGAAAACTTTCCTTTGGGTGCATGAAAGAATTTCTTATTTGCTTCCGTTATTATTCCCGGTAGGTCAAGTGAAACGGCAGCGGCGGGGGGCGGGGGCCAGCCGAGCCCGGGAGCGCTGCGGGGCGGCCGCGCACACAGAGTCCTCATTGTGTCCCCGCCGCGGGGGCGGCTCCCGGTCCCCGCTCCCGGTCCCCGCTCCCGGTCCCCGCTCCCGCTCCCGCTCCCCGGTCCCCGCTCCCGGTCCCCGATCCCCGATCCCCGATCCCCGCTCCCGATCCCCGGTCCCCGCTCCCGGTCCCCGCTCCCCGATCCCCGCTCCCGGCCCCGCTCCCGAGCAGCGACAGGCCTAGCCCTGCCCAGCTGCTCCCGCATCGTCATCCAGCAGCGCCCGTGGTGCCACGGCAGCTCCGGGATCACTCCCAGATGGGAGCTGGAGCAACCAGCACCCATCCGAGTTGCTTTTCCCTCTCCAGGCAGAAGCAGCAGCTTTTTCGTTGCTGCCTCAAAAGGCATTCTATCCCTCAGACTGAGTCTAACCCTGGCCTTGGCCATGGTCCCACTCAGGCCGGCATGGATGCTGTTTTTGTTGGCAGGAAGGATGAGGGAGAGGGGAATGGCGTGGCGTGGAAGCCCCTGTGCTGTTGGGCTGGTACAGCCGCACCACCTGGCCTCTCCACATCCCCGGCATCGGTCCCTCCCCAGCAGGCAGCTTCCCAGCCGTGCATCCCTGCCCGCAGTGGGGCTGCCCTGCCAGAGGGTGTCTGTACTGCTCGTCTGCCTCGAGCAGCCCGTTATTTTTAAACGATTAGATGCGACACATAACAAAAGCCTTCAAAATAGGATTTGTGCTTAAGGCCGATTTAACTGTCAAAGCTTAAAGTGGCTACTAAGCCCCGCTGGGGACTGACAGCGGCAGATTTAGTGTTCCTGCTGCAGCCCCAGGCCGTGCCGGCCCCAGAGGAGCTGGGGCAGGTCCCTGTCCTCATCCTGTGCCTTGGGGTGCCAGGCAGGAGGTGCTGGATTTTGCCTCTGTGGAGCACACAGTGCCTTCCCTCAGCGGGGATGCAGCGCTGACTCCTGGGGCACGGGGCTCCCATTCTTCTGGATGGGCTGTGGGACAGGCAGGGGTGGGCAGAGGTGGCAAGACCAGCTTCAGCTGAGCCTGTGTGCTTTGCCAAGCTCTTAAACCTGGGGTTTGTGTTTATGGGGGTCTCAACATGGCCCTGGGGATGGCTCTCATGGCACCCAGGCACTGATCCTACTCTTTCCACAGACGAACCGTGCCCAGCAGAGGAGACAGCGCTGCGCTGCCAGAATCTCAACTGCACTGGTGAGAGGAGGGCAGCCAAGGTGGGTCCTGCAGGGTGGGGGCAGCGCCGGTAGCTGCCTCCTGGCGTCGGTCTCATGGGTGAGAAGGGGCAGTGGATGGCTCTGCCCAACTTGCTGCTCCCTAAAAGGCTCCTGCCCTAGTCAGCAGCCCCTGGCGTGCTGTGTGCCCCAGCCCGTGCTGGGTGTGCGTTCCTTGCTGGTGTCGTGGTCCGGCTGGCATTTCACGGCATGGTGGCGATTTGCCCATTTTTCCAAGCTGCGGTGATTGGAGTTAATACACTCCAGCCCATCTGCTCCCCTGCTCACTAATGTGAATCCAGGGTGGATTTAGGGTCCTTCCTCTCCCGCTGGCTGGGCTGGGCCGGGCCGGACCCACACCCTGGCTCCCAGTGAGTCCCAGGAGTTTCTGTGTGGGGCTGCAGGCGGTGTCTCTGGTGTAGCAGGCAGGACGGCCCCGGGCGCGCCAGGGGTGTGCCACGGGGCTCTGTTTGCATGCTGGGGTGGCAGGGCCAGTGCCACTGGGGCACACGTGGCACTGGGACGTGGTTGCCCAGTGGTGCAGCTGGGACTGCTGGGATCAATCCACTCAGACCACCCTGCTACTATTACCAGAGACCCCTGACAGCACCTGGCAGGTAGTGGGGGTTTGGTGGGTAGGCTGGTCAGTCTGGGGGCTTGTTCTGCTGTGGCAGGGTGCTGGATCTAGATCCCTTTCTCTTTGTGAGGTGCTTGCTGAGGGGTGGCAAAGCTGTCATGTGCTGGGACTGTGGCAGGGCTTGGATCAGGAGCTGATCCCTGGAGTGGGCAGAGAGGCTTGGCCATCCTGCCTGGCCCCTCCAGGGGGTTTGAGCCCAGGGATGAGCTGTTGGCACAGGGTGGGTGAGGAGCGTCACATACCTGTGGAGTGGCTGCCAAGGGTCACAGGGGAGCCCACTGAGCGAGCACCAGCTGTGGCCGTGTTCTCACGCGCAGCGGTCGTGATGGCCACAGTGGCGTGAGGCACATGGTGGTAGAGGACGAGAGTTGGAGGCACAGGGTGTCCTGGGGCTGTCTTATGGCCTGGGATAGGACACTGGTGGGTGCCGTGGCAGTGGCTGCTGCAGAGGGGCCGACGGCCCCTTGGAGAGCACGAGGGTGGTAGGAGCACGTCAGCTCTGACCTCAGCAGCAGTGGGAGGAAGGAGGGCAGGAAGTGGGGGCGGCTGGAGCTGCACGGGTGCTTCCTCCCCACAGCAGCACAGTGCACTACAGGCAAGCCTGGGCAGGGCTGGCTCCTCCCAGCAGCCCCTTGAAACCATCTATGTGCAGAATGGCGATGAGGGTCCCACATGGGATCGGGATGTGTCAGTGGTGCGGCAGGGCTTGCTGGCAGTGGCTGGTGGCACCACAATCCCCCAGAGCAGAGCCAACTGGAGCCCCCAGTGAGACAGGGCTGGCCGGAGGTCATAGGCCATACACTGTGCTGGGGGCCCAACCGGGGGTTTAAAAATAACCTGCTGTGAATGCCCGGTGGGGCTGGGGCCACGGCCATGGCCGCACACAATCGGAGGAAACGCGCCGGCTTGGAGCATTGTTTGGCCGCAGACGCTCGCTTCCTCCATCCTGCTGTGGGGACATGGCTCTCATCAGCACAAAGGGGCTGTGGAGTGCCAGGCCAGTCTCCCAGGCCACTGGTGAGGTGTGGGGTCACAGGCACAGGTGGCTGTCCCCCAGCTCCCTGTTCAAGCCTTGGCATGTGCAGCTGTCTCAGGGTGTCTGCTCATAGCAGTGGAGCAAGGAGGGGGTCTTGTGGTGCAGAAGGCCTTAGTGTCATCACCATGTCCTGCAGAACCCGCTGTCTTGTGGCTGTGTCCTGCTCATGCTGCTTTCCTCATGCCTGCTCTGGCCTCAGTATTCCCTGTGAGCAGTGTGCCAGCAGCAGTTGGGGACGGGAGAGGGGACTCAGCTACTCACGGTGCTGCCCATCCCTCTTGCCAACATGCCATAGCTGGTGGCCCCGGGCAGGTGCTGCCCAACAAACACGTGTTCCCACAGGAATGCCACCACGTGGAGTGCCGGCAGCTGAGCCACAGCGGCCCCCTCAGCCTGTGTGAGGTCTGTGACGGCCGCCTCCATGGCACCATGCACTTTGATGGCCACATCCGCTTCGACCTGCCCCCTCAAGGTGAGCCGGGCCAAGCAGCAGCACCGCTGCTCCCGCAGCTCCATGGCAGTGGGGCAGCGCAGGGGCGGGAGCGATGGAATGCACTTGGGGCTGGTGCAACACACAGGTGGGGTTGGGGAGGTGTCGCAGCCCAGCTCGGTGTCCGTTTGCAGGCTCCATCCTGGCCCGCAACATGTCGACGCGCTCATGCCCCCCTCGCACCAGCCCTGCCTCCGATGTGGAGGAGGAAGAGGAAGGTCCAGCAGAGAGCAGAGGGTGAGCCCCCGGGCTTGCACGTCCCCTGTGTGACCCCATCCCACAGCGTCCCCGTAACTCTGCTCTCCCTGTGCTCACAGGGAACGCAGGAGCTCGGCATTGAAGCTGCCCAAAAAGAAGGCTTGGCGCAGGCACACAGATGTAAGGCACCAGCCCCTCTCCCCGGGGCACTGGGCAGGGCAGCAGCATGGCCCT
Source organism: Empidonax traillii (assembly GCF_003031625.1). Classification (NCBI taxonomy): domain Eukaryota; kingdom Metazoa; phylum Chordata; class Aves; order Passeriformes; family Tyrannidae; genus Empidonax; species Empidonax traillii. The sequence continues at coordinate 352,402 of NW_020955452.1, forward strand.
GGGGAGTGGGAGGGAGAGACCCCTGGGTGAGCAGCTGCTGCCTCCCCCAGGACCCCAGCAAGGAGTGCTTCACCCTGAAGTTTGACCTTAGCATTGACATCGAGGCAGAGATTGTGCCGGCTGTGAAGAAGAAGTCTCTGGGGTGAGTTTGCTGGGGACAGGTACAGGGACAATGTGGGGACAAATGCAGAGACAGACGTGGGTCTTGTGTCCTGCAGGGAGGTGCTGCTGCCAGTGTTCGAGAGGAAGGCAATTGAGCTGGGCAAGGTGGACATTTTCCTGGACCAGTCCCACACACCACTGTCCCTGCAGTTCGAGGCGTTCCGCTTCGGGGGGCACTACCTGCGGGTGAAAGGTGTGACGGGGGCCTGGCAGAATGCTCAGCTGCCTTGGGGCTCCCAGGGGACGCTGACAACCTGATGCTCCCACAGCCAAACCCGGGGATGAGTTGAAGGTGGAGCAGGCAGTGCGAGATGCCAGGTCGGCCAGCCTGCCCATCCTGCACCCTGCCAGCACTGCTGCACTCCTTGGGCCAGTCCTGGAGCCACTGCCAGGATGCCGAGAGGGCACCGACAGCCTGGTGAGTGCCAGTGGCAGCTCTGGGAAGGAGGAACTGGGGAGGGGATGGTAAGGTGTGTGATCCTTCTGTAGCCATTCTTTCTGGGAAGATGGGTCATGGGGCAGCAATATGTTGTCTTCTTGATGGCCTCATGGGGTGTGGCTGAAGATCCTGCTGGAGTTCCCAAGAGCCACTTTGTCTCCTGACTGTGCCACAGTAGTGTAGCAGCTCAAGCAGTGGTGCCAGCCCCGTGGCTGTGCCAGGTATAGGGTGCCACCAAAGCTAAGTCAAATAGGAGCCCTGGGGGCCCCAGCAGTGGCTGCCACTTGGTGCCACCCTGGCCCTGGGACTCGCCCTGGCCCCAGGACTCACCCTTGGCCGCTGGCTCTCCTCTCCACAGTGCCTGGCAGCTGCTGAGTGCAACTCAGTCCTGCCCCATGGACCCTGTCCCCAGATAAGGCGTGGGGCCGGGCTGGGCACAACTCCTGTGGCAGCAGAGCGTTTGGCCCGTGGAGAGCAGCTCTGCAGGGGCTGGTCAGGAAGACAGTGCTTGCTTCTGTGCCAGCAGGCCCTGAGGGCGGCAAGCTGGCTGTGTGGCCGGGGCTGGTGGCCACCCGTGTCCAGCACTATGATGCCTGGCTGCGGGAGCGGCACAGCCCTGGCAGGGCAGGGGGGTCAGTGGGCAACCAGCCACCCCTGCAGGGGTCTCAGTCCCGACCGCCTTCCTGGAGCCAGGCGGGCACTGAACTGCACCAGGGAGATAGGGCTGGCGGCGGCTGGGGCACCTGGGGACGTGGCAGCACAGTGAGTAAGGGGGACAGTGCCTGTGGTGGCTTTTCCCGCCCGGGTCCGGGGACGTGGCAGGGTGTGGGGCTGTGCTGGTGGTGGTGGCAGCACCATGCCACTTCACAGGGCTCGGTGGCAGGCAGGGAGCCCCTGCCCTGCTGCCCTTTGTGCCACGGTAATGAGATGGCAGCAGCCACGTTCCGGCACAGCCCAGGGACACGAGGGGAGCAGCCGGTGCAGCGGTGCCCGGGGTGGAGGGAGACACTTGGCTGTGACCCAGCTCTTGCGACCGGCTGGGGGGCTTTGATCTCCGCCGGTGAATTGTTCAGCTCTGGTAGCTTATCTGCAAAGAGGGAAATTAGGTTTTCGGCTCTGGCCCCACCTCCTTTTGTTTCGGAGGAGCCTGGCCACAGCCTGCCCGGCCCCGGCTCCACCGTCCGAGCCAGGAGCACGGCTGGACAGGCGGCTTGGCCGGGTCTGCACCCCTCGGGATGCCGTGAGCCCCTGCGCTGCTGGGGCCGCTTGCCCATGGCCAGCTGGGCTCGGCCAGGCAGCACCCGGGGTCCTGCACCCCCGGGGCCCTGCACCCCCGGGATGCAGGTAGGCAGGTCAGTGTGGGCAGGGGAGCATGGCCGGAGGACGCACTGCCCAGGGCTACCATCTGGGTGTCTGTCTCACAGTGCTCGAGGTCAGCCTTTCTGGAGCGCCACGCTGTGCCATGCCACTGTCCCCATCCCAGTGCCATGGCCAGACTGCTGAGCGCTGACCCTGGGGGCACTGACTGTCCCTGCTGCAGGCTCTTGGCCGACGGAGGAAGAACATGACAGAATTCCTGGGGGACACCAGCATTCCCAGCCCTGAGCTGGCCCTGCACATCGGCAGCTCGCTGCCCACCAATGGCACCGACACCTGGAAGAACCGCGCTGCCAGCCGCTTCAGCGGCTTCTTCGGCTCTGGAACCAGCACGGGCTCCTTCGGGCGGGTAGGTTGGATGCAGGCATGGCAAGGGGGCACGGGAGCTGCCTGCAGCTATGCTGAGCAGCTGGGATGGGTCCCCTGGGGCTCGAGCCCCCTAGTTCCACAGACAGGGCAAAGGGGTCTGCGGCACATGCCCACTGGCCTCTGCCCAGCTGCTCTGCCCCCTCCTCCAGGAGACTGAGAAGTTGGAGCAGCTGGCAAACAGGCTGCACGCCTACGGCACCTTTGGGCTGCCCAAGCTGCCGCCCCAGCTCCGCTTTGACCGCGATTCCTGGGAGGAGGACGGGGATGAGGCTGGGCTGGCACTGGAGGACAGCTGGCAGCAGATCATCCAGGGCGCAGAGGTAGGGCTGGGGGCTGGGAGGCCATGGGGGCTCTGCTCAGCCCCTGGCACGGTCCTGACGCTCAGCCTGGCAGGCCCTGTCACGCCGGCAGTGCCACCAGCAGGAAGCCATCTGGGAGCTGCTGCACACCGAGGCCACCTACATCCGCAAGCTCAAAGTCATCACCGATGTGAGTGTTGGTGCTCACACGGTCACGCTGCGCCGTGCTGGGGCCAGGGGCCAAGGCTGCAGCCCGCTAGCTCCCTGCTCTCTCCCCACAGCTCTTCCTCTGTTGCCTGCTGAACCTGCAGGAATCAGGGCTGCTCTGTGAGGTGAGCAGAGAGGGCTGTGGGGGCCAAGAGTGTTGGGGATGGCTCCTCAGCCTGGCAATGCTGCAAGGTGCGAGTGCCATCCCCCAGCACTGCCCACCTCACCCCAATAGGTGGATGTCGAGCGGCTCTTCAGCAACATTGGGGAGATCATCCGGCTGCACTGCGAGCTGTGGCGCAGCGTCATGGCCCCGGTGCTGGCCAAGGCACGACGGACCAGGGCACTGCTTGACCCCATTGACTTCCTCAGTGGCTTCAAGATGGTGAGTGGGGACCCCATGCCATTGTGGAGGGCTATGCCGTGCTGTGGCCCATGGTGACCTCTCTGCACCTCCCAGTTCGGGTCCCTCTTCAAGCCCTACGTGCGGTACTGTATGGAGGAGGAGGGATGCATGGAGTACATGCGGGCACTGCTGCGGGACAGCGAGCTCTTCCGCACCTATGTGACGGTAAGGGGAGAGTGGGTACCGGGGTTGGGACCGGGGCAGTACTGGCACTGACACCTGCATGCCACAGTGGGCCGAAAAGCACGAGCAGTGCAGCCGCCTGAAGCTGAGCGACATGCTGGTGAAGCCCCACCAACGCCTCACCAAGTACCCACTGCTCCTCAAGTCCGTGCTGAAGAAGACAGATGACCCACGCGCCCGTGATGCCATTACCACCATGGTAAGGGTACGGGGGTAGGGGGCAACAAGGTTGGTCCCCCCAGCCCCTCAAACCCACTGCCAACCCCTCCACAGATTAGCTCCGTGGAGCGCTTCATCAACGACGTCAACTCGCGGATGCGCCAGAGGCAAGAGCGGCAGCGCCTGGCCACCATCCTCAGCCGCATTGACACCTATGAGGTGGTGGAGGGCAGCACAGATGAGGTGGACAAGGTAGGCTGGGCATGGTGGAGCTGCCATCCTCTGCCATGTCATGCTGTGCCATGCTATGCAACTCAATGCCACCCTCTCCCACTCAGTGCCACCCTCTCCCACTCAGTGCCACCCTCTGCCACTCAATGCCACCCTCTGCCACTCAGTGCCACCCTCTGCCACGCTGCTGTGCCAACCCTATGTCACTTCATGCCAAGCCACCCCATGCTATGTCACACCATACCACCTTATGCCATGTTATCCCATGCACCCCATGCTGATGCTGGTGGCTCTCGGCAGCTGCTGAAGGAATTCCTCCGGCTGGACCTGACAGCCCCCATCCCTGGCACCTCCCCAGAGGACACCCGGCAGCTCCTCCTCGAGGGCAGCCTGCGCATGCGGGAAGGTAAAGACAGCAAGGTGAGGACTGCAGGGGACGGGGGGGCCTCAGCTGCGGCCCCTGCCCACCTGCCCTCACTAACTGTGCCAACCAGCAACCACGGCCTCACTCTCACTCCCAGATGGACGTCTACTGTTTCCTCTTCACCGACCTCTTCCTCATCACCAAGCCCCTCAAAAAGGCTGAGCGCACCAAGGTGGTCCGGCAACCTTTGCTGGTGGACAAGGTCGTCTGCCGAGAGCTCAGGGACCCAGGTGAGCAGTGCGAGGGGCGAGGGAGTCTGCAGAGGGGGTCCCTGAGACGGCTGACAGCCTCTGCCCACAGGCTCCTTCCTCCTCATCTACCTGAACGAGCTGGGGAGCGCTGTGGCTGCCTACACCTTCCAGGCCAGTGGGCAGTCTTTGTGCCGCAGCTGGGTCGAGGCGGTGCGCAATGCCCAGGTGAGGGGCACGGGGCTGGGCAGGGGACCTGCGGGTGCCCTGTGCACAGCCTGGTCCTCACTGACACCTTCTCTTTCCCAGAACCTGCTGCAGCAGCTGCGGCAGCGCCGGTGCATGGAAGAGGAGGAGGAGGAGGAGGAGGAGGACGGCGGGAGTGGCACTTCAGCTGCCAGTTCACCTACCATCCTCCGCCACAGCAGTGCCAGCACAGACTCACAGCAGTGGTAGGGAACGGGAGGGGGGCCCTGCACACTCCTGGTCTGGCACAGCCCACTCCTTACCCTTCTGCTCCTGCAGCCCCTCTGACGGTTCCACTGAGACGCTCGCCATGGTGGCAGCAGACGGCGGTGATGAGCTCTCCTCCCCAGACTGGGACGCAGGACCCTTCAGATCGACCTCAGACAGCTCCTCCGTTGGCACCAGCACCTCCATCAGCACTGGCACCTCTGCCGACACCTCCACCGGGACCCCCACTCAGGAGCTGCCTGCAGGTGCCCTGCCTGTGCCCCTGCCCCATGGCATGGCCTCCCCGGCTGGTGGCTGCCGCTCATCTTCCATCGACAGTGCCTACGGCACTCTCTCACCTGCCTCCCTGCGGGACTTCAGCCAGCAGCCAGATGGGGTGGCTGAGGAGGGGCGGGAGCCCTCCCTGGCCCCCCCAGCTCCACGGCCCCCCTCACCCCGGCTGCGCCGCCGGACCCCAGTGCAGCTCCTGCCCTGCCCAGCCAGGGTGCTTAAGTCCAAGTCAGAGGCCAGCCTGCCACAGCTCCTGTCCCCCACTTCCCCAGGCCCCTTAAGCCAGAGCCGCAGCCTCTCTGACCTCTGTGCTGGCTCCCCCCAGACTAGCCAAGCCCCTGTGCCCCCAGCTGCCCCTGGCAGCAGTGGCAGCTCCACATCCGAGCTCTCAGAGCCTGAGGAGCCCGTGGAGAGCCCGGCCTCCCTCCCAGGGGAGCTCAGGCGTGACCCCCCACCTCCTGCCCACCGGACCCTCTCGGACCCGCAGTCGGCACAACACCGCAAGCTGACACTGGCGCAGCTCCACCGGATCAAGGCCACGCTGATACTCAACTCCACGCTGACGGCCTCGTAAGCACACGCTACCTGTTCCCAAGGGGTGCCCTGGCCCTCCTGGGGGCTCCCCAGGGGCTGGGTCGCAGCACTGAGGGCATCTCTCTCCGCTATGTGCCTTGCAGGGAGGTCTGAGAGCCGCTGGCATGGAAAGGACAGACACACAGACGCACCAAGGAGCTGCTCCTGCTTCTAACCATAGTGTAATGGCAGGGCTGGGCAGAGCGAGCACTGGGATGCCACCCTGGTGGGGACATGGATGGGGATGCAGACCGGTCCCCTTGGCAAGGATGTGCTCTGGGGCGGGGCTCCAGTGCGGGGCTGGACGTGGCACATGGCTTGTGCTGGACCCTTGTCCACAGAGACGAGAGTTGTGGGGCAGGGGGCCCTGGGGCCGTGGGGGGCTGCAGGGGGCTGTGGGGCAGCTCCCGTGGGAGATGAAGAGATGACAATGTCGGCAGTGGTGAGTGGGAAAGATGCTGAGAGGGATGCTGTGCCAGTGGCATGGTGGGCATGGTGGTGCAGGCAGTGCAGTGAGGAGGCTGGGGCTGGTGGCAGGAGGGGACAGTGCGGGGCTGGGGTGGGTTTGCCCTGTGTGGTGGCAGTAGGTGGCAGTGCCCAAGGCCGGAGTGTGAGAGTTGTGGTGGGAGCCCCCCGTGTCAGGCTGCACTCCACATCCCAGCTGAGCAATAAACCCAGCTGGTGCACGCTCGCGCCCGCCTCGCCTTTCCTTTGGCCGTGGTAGCACCCAGGTTTGGGCAGCACTGGGGTGGGTGAGGCACAGCTCAGGGAGCCCTACAGGGGCAGGTGGAGAGGCGACTGGGGCCAGTTTCAGCCTCCCGTTCCAGGACTCAGGCTGGGGATGGAAACCTGGGGTGAGGGTCAGCGCTGCTCCCTGCACACTGCATCCCCTCCACCAACCCCAGCTACCCTGGATTTGTGCCAGTGGGTGAGGGAGGGTGGCGCTCCTGTCATGTGGTTTCATATCCCCTGGACTCATTTCCAAAAAAGCATTTCCTCCTGCTGTGGTTGGGTGTAAAAGCCTGTGTGGGGAGGGCTGGCGCTCACTCACCACGCATCGCGTGCTGCTGACAGTGGCCATGGGGGGCCGGGGCACCCTGCCTGGGCACTGAGCTGCCCTGACACCCAACTACGCCTGCCACCCTGGTCCCCTCACTGCCCTGGCATGAACCAGCCACATCGGCCACAAGGATGAAGTGTTGCTGCCCTGGGGTGGCTTGGGTGAGTGTGCCGGCATGCGGGTCCCGTGGAGCCCTGACACCAGTCGTGGGGTGCCCCAGGGCTATGGCTGAAATGGGTTTGGAGGAGGGAGGGAGGAAGATGGAGTAACTCCAGCGCCAAACGTGCCAAAAACACTTGCCCCTCTGCTAACATCTGGGACTGGTCTCCGCTGCACCGAAGCGCCCATGCTGTGGCATGGCTACGGGGGCCACAGGCATGGCAACAGCCACAGAGATCGCAGGCACGGACACGACTGCAGTCGGGGAGAGTGTGGGCTCAGTCACGGGGCTTGCAGGTAGGGCAGTGCCACGGGGCCTGGCTGTGTCGACAGCCTGCGGGTGCGGGTCACTCTGCCGGCGGTGGGGCTGCCCTCGGGGCTGGAGAGAGGCTGTCCCGGCACTCGGGCGCCGGGAGCACAGGCCGCGCTGTGGGCAGGAGTGGCGTTGGCGGTGGGAAACTGTGGCTGTGCCCACCCCGCAGCCGGCCATTGGCGTGCCCACCGCTGCTCTGCGCCCGCCGCTCCCCTGCCCACCGGGCACCTGCTCCCCGCGCGGGGCAGGGGCGGCTGCAGGCAGGGGGTGCAGGCAGGGGGTGCAGGCAGGGGGTGCAGGCAGGGCCGTGCCTCGGCGCTGACTCAGACGTGCCGCTGGCAGCCGGGGCTGCAGCAGCCGCCCTGCTCTGCCGCCAGCGCTCTGCGTGCGGGGCGACCCAGCGCGGTTTCCAGTCTGCCGGTGGCGGCGGGTTTAGTAGAAAATGATTCAGCTGCCGTAATCGGGGCCATCACGGCTGGGAAATCCAGCCCCCAGCGAGGAATCCCCTGGTTCCCTGCCCACACTGCCAGCGCCACGGCCCTCCCGGCCCCCTGCCCTGCCCGTGGAAGGTGTATCAGCGTGGGCACCTCCTCGCCGCCCCCACCGGGGCTGTGGGGGCAGTGGGGCTGCCCTGTGTGTAGCACCTGGTACCCCGCGGGGGAGCTGTGACCTACTTTGGGACGCACACACAAGGAGTGATAGCATCGGAGAGAGCGTGAGCCAGGCACGGCTTCCTCTCAGGGAGGAAATCACCTCCTCTGCGAGGGAGATAAACCTCAGGAAAGTTAAAGCTGGCAGAGTTAACCCCCCCGCGCCTGGCTGCCTACACCTCCCTGGACCGGCAATGCGTGGCACCACCAGCAGTGTGCCCGACTCACTCGTCCCCACACCTGGGACAAGGCAGGGGTCCTGTAGTCACAGGTGGTCGAGTTTCCGGGCACCACTCCCCAACGAGCCTGGAACACAGCAGACGTCGGGGCACACGTTGTGGCACAGTGGCCCCCACAGGGCCAGCAGGAAGTGGCTTGCTCGTGTAGGGTGGGAAAGGCAGGGCCCAGGGGCTGCCGCGGGGCATTCCCCACCCTGGGCAACACATCTGCGTAGCTGAGGGGCACAGGGCCACCAATCCAGCCATTCTGCTCTGCACAGGCACTGGTGTCTGCATGGTACTGGACCTGGCTCTGGCTCCAGTAGCCAGGTCCGGGAGTGGAGGGGTGTGGCCGGGAGCGGAGCATGGTGTGAGGGCCGTGCCCCATGGGTCCATGGCTCCTGGGGCACCCTGGCTGCCTGCAGCCCTGCTCTCTCTCTGCCCACAGGTGATCCTGGCAGTGCTGGGGCTGGCAGCCAGTGAATCACAGCCCCCAGGGTGGCAGAACCACACCATACTGCGAGGACAGAGGGTCCTGGTGCAGCCACTCACCCGTCTGCGGAGACATGCCACCAGACACCCCTGCCCTGCTGGCATGAATTGGATCGAGAGTACTCACCAGTGCTGTCCCCAGTGTCCTGCAGGTGAGCTCTGCCTGGCCTATGTGGCGTGGCATGGCACGCTGTGGCACCAGAAGGTGCATTGCCCCACATGGCTATGCTTCCTGTCACTCCTCTGTCCCTGCAGGGATGTATCTGCACAAGCCCTGCACAAGCCACAACAACAGTGTCTGCAGGCCCTGTCCCACTGGCACCTTCCTCTCCCAGCCCAACACCTTCACCAAGTGCCAGGCTTGCTACGAGTGTGACCAACAAGGTGAGCTGGGATCACACCATGCCATGCTGTGCCGTGCAGCACAATGCTGTGCCACTCACTACCTGCTTTCTACAGCTTTCCAGAGCGTTCTGAGCAACTGCTCGGCCACCAGCAACGTCGCCTGTGGCTGTGAGCCTGGACACTTCCGTCACTGCCTCAGCACGGGCTGCAGAGAGTTCGTATGTCAGAAGTGCCAGCCCTGCACTGGGCGCCTCATCCAGCGGCCCTGTGAGTGCTGCTGGTCTCCCTGCGGCACGACCTGCTGGCTGTGCCACCTCTGGCTGTGCCATTCTCCCTCATGCCCACCCTCTCTCCAGGCTCAGAGACGAAGGACACAGTCTGTGACAGCAGATGCAAGCCTGACTTCTACACCGAGGGAGATGAGTGCCGGCCATGCCACATGTAAGCACCGACCTTCACTGTGTCCCAGCTGGGGACAGGTGTGGGGCCTGTGGCATGGCACAGCGTGGTGCCCACGGCTCCCTTCTCCTTGCAGGAGCACTCTGGATACATGCAGCAAAGAGTGCCAGCAAGTGTGTGGCAGCAGCAACAGCAGCAGTCAAGGTACGAGGGTGATGGGGCTGGGGACAGCGGTGTAGGGTCGTCGTGCTCTGCAGTTGACGGGAACACTCCTGCTCCTCCTTGCAGACTCGGGTCTGGAGTACATCCTTCTGGGACTCAGCGGGCCCCTCTTCCTGGGTGCCCTTGCCATCTACCACAAGAGGAAGAGGCTCCGGCACGATGCCCTGGCACCCGGTCCCCTCCCCATGGCACAGGCAGCCACCTCCATGGCTGGGGCTGTGCCCACACCACGGCGCCAGTTCAGTGGCCGGGGGTGGGACAGCCTGTGCTGGACCCAGCCATGCTCTCCACAGGGGACAGACCGTGCCACTGTCACGGTGAGGCAGAGCCCCAAGCACCAGGCCCTGCTGTGTGAGCAGCCCAACGATGAGGGGGAGCCCTCTGCCCCGCCAGAGCCCCGCAGTGCCCTGCTGCAGGGCAGCCAGCTCTATGCTGTCATCGACGCAGTGCCAGTACGGCGTTGGAAGGAGTTCATGCGGATGCTGGAGCTGCGGGAGGCGGAGATTGAGCTGGTGGAGCTGGAGGTGGCCCACATCCGTGACCAGCAGTACGAGATGCTGAAGCGCTGGTGCCAGCAGACCAGCGCCACGCTGGACCGCATCTTTGCTGCACTGGAGCGCATGGAGCTGGCTGGCTGCGCCGAGGCACTGCGCCAGAGCCTGCCAGCAGGGCCCTAGCCCCCAGCGTCACCGCCCTGGCACCGGAAGGTCCTGGCACCTTCACATCTCACTGGGTGCCTCGGCTGTGCCATACCCCTAAGTATTGTTACTTATGCCGTGTAGACATTTTATGTCACTTTTACATCCCCTTCCTACCCATTGGCCCCCTCTATTTATGTCCCCCTGCTCCCAGGGCTGGGAGGGACCCCACACCCAGGCAGTTTGGCTGCCTGGCCACTCGCGGGACGAGCGGGCACCGAGCCCACTGCAAACCCATGGGACAGTTCTCAAGGCTGCCCGCTGCCGGGCGTGCCTGTCCTCACCCCAATAAAGTGGTGTGTTTTCCATCCGCTGGCCCCTGCCCTTCCTCACAGGGCTGCACCGGCCAGACACTGAGGCAATGCTCAGGGCCACCACTGGTGATGTGACCACCACAGGTGACGGGCGATGTGGGTGCTGGCAGAGATGCAGGTGGTGTGGGTGATGGGGATGATTGTGGTGCTGTGGATGAAGGGGGCAGCACGGTGGGTGAGCATGGTGTTGGGACAGGGGTGGTGTGGACAGCCCCAGGAAGGCGAGGGGCACTGCTGGCAAGATTTATAGTTTTAATTGCTGGAAAGGCAGGTGGTCTGAGTGGAGATGAGCCAGGAGCCAGCCTCGAGCGGCTCTGGAGGGGCAGGAGTGGGGGTGAGCGTGCTGCAACAGCGAGCAGTGCCAGTGGGGAGCGCAGGGAGCTGGGCAGCATGGCAAGCCCAGCTGCAGTGGCCGAGCCAGGCAGCGCACAAGGAGCCGTGTGCCCTACCCCACGGCAGCTCACTTTGCAAAGGGCAGCACGGGGTGGCGGTAGGCTGGTGACAGTGGGATGGAGACTATGGGTGCCTGGGGAGGTGGTGGGGACTCCTCTGGGTTGGGATATGTGGCCATCCATGGCGGGAGGAGGGTGCCGAGGCATGTTGTGGTCCATCAGGGGACCCGCCGGCCTCCTCCCACCGTGAAGAGCCAGGCGTGGCGTGGCTAGTGCTTGGCTATGTCCCCCTTCTTGAGGATGATCTGTCGCTGCCAGGGCGCCAGCTTTGTCTCATCGTACCCGAGAGTCCTTAGCTTTTCTGACTGCTCCTTCTCCTTCTCCTCCTCCTCCCGCTTCAGCTTCTCCTGCTCTTTCCTGCTCAGCAGTGGAGGGCACGGGGCGCCGCGGTCACCAGAGCCGCCAGAGCCACCGTGCCCACCTGCCCAGGGAAAGGGCTTGTGGCACTCACCGTTTCTGCTCCCTGTGAAAGTAAAGGGAAGAGTGGGGTTAGCAGAGCTTCAAGGGTGACCAGTGGGTGCAGCATTCCCTGGCTGCAGCTCACCTCTCTTCCTCCAGCTTCTTACGCAGGATGTCCCTCCTCCAGGCCGGCATGCTGGCCAGACGCGCCTCCTCCTCCTTCTCCTGCAATAGACAGCTGTGTTACTGGCGCTGCTGGGAGCCCACCCTCGCTGCTGGTACCATGGGGCCACAGCATCATCCTGGTGCTTGACATCGCATCCTTCTGGCAGCTGGGCTGAGCCATACTCCTGGCATGGTGCTGGTGGGGTTCACCACCACGCAGCTCGCCGACGCGCCCCTTGCTGCCCACCCTCCACTGGCGCGGGGAGGAGGAAGGAGCATGTGGCGTGGCCAGCCTTTGCAGCACACCACAGCTTTATTGCACGACACGCGGGGGCCCACGCTGCCCCAGCACCACAAATGCCACACCAGAGGGGAGTGCAGCCCCGCTGCTGCATCTCCCACACAACACACAGCCACGGCAAGCAGCACACTGCAACCTCGGCCCGAGGCCACACAGAACAACACCCAGCCCTCTGCCAAGCCGAGCTGCACCACGGCACTGCCAGAGCCACAGAGGCAGCCGAGCACATCCGGCCACCAGGTCCTGCTGCTCACAGCTGCCCCCTGAGCCTGTTCCTTCTCCCCATGCCACACCGCTGGTACAGCCCACAGCATCCTGCTGGGCTCAGGTGTCAGACATCTCTGCCTCCTTCTCCTTCCAAAAGGAGAAGCTGCGGTCGATGAAGCGGCAGACGTCCTCCTCGCTGAACTCGCCCAGCTCTGGCACTGGCACCGGCACTGCTGCCACCTGCCCTTCTGGGGCCATGGCAGGGGGTTCTGGCAGGCTCTCTGCCACTGCCACAGGGTTATCCCCAAAAAACTCTTGCACAAGGTCCTCAAAGCCATCAAGCCAGTGTCGGTGGCCAGCCTCGACCCGCTCCAGCACGGTGCGGTGGAAACGGCGGACATGGTGCCAGCTGTGGCTGCCCAGGCGGTCAAACATCTCATAGCAGAGAAGGTGACGGAAGCGCCGCTCCTCAGGGCTGAGTGGCATCTCCAGCAGCTGGAAGTAGCCCAGCATGAAGAGGTCGAGTGGGAGGCTGTCGTGGGGCATGGGTGAGCCACCGACATGGGGCAGGAAGTGCTGGGGCCAGTACAGCACCGTGGTGCGGCTCAGCCGCCGGATCTGACGCCCTGGCACTCGGCGGGCGACACTCCTCCAGCGGGCCAGCAACCGCCCTGCCGCAGGCCGCCGCCTCCCTGCCCGCCGTGGCCGCTCCTCCCCAGGCACTGCCGCTAGTGCCCGCTTCTTCCAGTGCTCCAGGAAGAGGAAAACAGCACGCTCCTTGCACCCCTTGGTGTGTTCGCGTGGGCTGCTCGGCTCTGGCAGCGCTGATCTGCTCTGCCGTAATGCCCCATCCCCATACTCCTCCTCCAGGATGGGCTGGCGGGTGCTGCCAGGCGGCTGCACCCACTTGCGCTTGGTGACCCTGGGGAGGGGTGGGGAGGGCCCCCCCGGCCCCTCGTAGTTGGCCTTGAGGCTGCGGACAGAGACGCCGCAGCCCAGGATCTCACGCCGAGCATCATGCTGGGCACTGGGGCTGCCCACTGCCCCCTCTGCCCTGGGGGCTTCCTGGTCCCTCCGAGTGGCCGGTGGCACAGCCATGCTCCTCGGCAGTGTGGGGGACTGGCTGCTGCGGGCAGGCACGTCCTCACGGGTGAGGGCAAAATGCCGGGGTGCCGGGGTGGCGGACAGTGGCACAAAGGGTGGCAGCTCCTCCTCTGGCTGCCTCAGCAGCGGCTGCCTTGGCTGCACCTCGTGCATCACCCGCAGGCTCCCCAGTTGCCTCTCCAGGTGCCGCATGTCCTCCTCCCATGTCAGCTGCCCTGCAGGTGCTGGCGTGCCCCCGCAGGCAGGTGGCCTGCGCTGGCACAGCGGCGGTGACTGGCTCCCGGGCTGCGTCGGGAAAGAGGGCAAAGGTGCTCTTGAGGCTGTGCCACGTGCGCTTTGTGCCACCACCACCACCACGTGTGGCGTCCCCAGGTGTAATGCCCCTGCATGCAGGTGGGGTGGTCCCCCCCAGACCAGCTGGAAGCTGGAGGCGAAGCCACACACACCATTTCACCAGGTCTCGAGCTGCTTGGGCCATACCCACGCCGCGCTCGCCGCCGCAGCACGGGGGACCCCCCTACCTTGCGCCGCTGCTCCTCTTCCTCCTGCATGCGGAGCTGCAGCTTGCGCACCATCACCTGCCGCTTCCACTCGGGAATGGGCCGGCCCTGCTCGTCCTGGCTCGGCACCAGCGCCTCCACCTCCACCGCTGCCCCAGCACCTGCTGCAGGCACCGGTGAGTTCCCATTTAGCACTGGCTCTGGCGAGCCCCCTGCCAGGCAACGTGGTGGCCCGGCAGCCTCGGGGGTGGCTGGTGGGGTGGGCGTCCTGGTGGGTGACGGGGAGGACACTGGCGACTCTGCCTGTGGAAGGAGGGAGGGAGGGTGGTGGGCATTCGCCATGCTGTGTGGCACCGTGCCACTGGCTCCCCAGGCCCCCATCACCACCTACGTTGGCCCCTGCCTGGCCGCTGCCGGAGAAGACAGTGGTGAAGCCTTTACTCTGTGGAGTTGGCTTGAGGCTCTTCCCAGCCTTGATCTCGGCCAGCAGCTCTGAGTTGTCACCAGTGGGGGTCATCATGTTGAAGGACTTGGTGCCTAAGAGGAGGCAGAATGAGCATTAAGTGTCCTGCCAGCAGCAGCTACTGTCCCCCTGTATCCCCCATCTGTTTTCAGGGCACAGGGGCGGAGGGGTGTCTGCACCCCCACCATCCAGGAGCCCCTGGGACCTCACTGAGCAGCATCTCAACACCCAGATCACTGAGTCCATAGGAACAGCTCCATGTCATCCAACTCCTGGGTCCATGGGACCCCGCTGGAGCAACCCCGCAGCACTCAACAGCCTGCCACCCTAGCTCCCCAGATCCATCAGACCAGCACTCCAACACCAGCTTACTGGGTCCATGGCACCCTGCTGGAGCAGCACCCCAGTACACCAACACCCAGCTCCAGCAGCCTCAGCCCCAAGTGCCACCCCGTGCCCCTGAAGCACTGTGCTGTGTGTGACAGCAGTGACCTGCCTCTGGAGGGATGACTCCAGGCCAGCGGCAGCCCTGGCACTGCAGGACAGCCCTACATTCCCCTGCAGCCCCCAGCAGCCATGCACTGACAGCCCAAGACACCCCCACTTCCAGCCCGGAGCCCAAAGGGCTGCGTGGCACCAGCACCCTGGGTATGCTCATGCCACTGCTCATGCCACCCGCCCTGCGAGCACCCACCGTCTGTGCCAGCCATGCGTGGGTCCCTAGCAGCCCATGGTGCCGTGCCAAGGCAAAGCCCCTTCCCTGCAGCTGGTGCCCGCAGCTTGCCCCCCTCGGCTGCAGCACGCTGGGGCCAGATGGCTGCAGGTGCTGAGGGCCCAGCGGGGCATGCACGCTGCCATCCAGCGCCGGCTGAAACCCCCCAGCCCCGGGAGCCGGCGCTAATAAAGCGGGTGCCGAGCGATGGCCAAGCCCGCCGGCTGTGGTCAGCAGCGGGGGAGCGGCCGGTGTGCTCACGTGGAGGGGTCACGCTGGCCGGCTGAGAGCAAACAAAGGCCCTCTGTGTGCAGGGCCGCGGGGGCCGTGGGGCCCCGGCTGCCAGCCCAGCCGTGCCAGCCCTGCCTGGTGGCTTCGGCAGCCCCGCACCAGCGCTCAGCCTCCCGCGTGGCACCGCTGGCCACCGACGCGCAGCGAGGGCTTGGCAGCAGGAGGGCTGCGGGCAGTCACTGGTCCCAGCAGCCGTCAGTGTCCTGTGGCTGCAGCACAGGACTCTGCTGGGTCAGGCCCCTCTGGCTGTGCCCCGCGCCAGGGCACCCCCTGAGCAGGGAGGAGCGCGGGACCGCGGTACTTACTCTTCATCTGCCTGAGCGCCTTTCCTCCTAGGGAGAGAAGCAGAGAGGCGGCGCAGGGTGCGTGGCAGAGGAAGGATTTGGCCACCGTGAGACAAGAGAGAAGAGAAGCGGCCAGCAGTGAGAGCAGGAAGGGGCGAGCGGGCGTGAGGGCCCCCGCGCCGACACCGGAGGAGAGAAGGACAGAAAGGCCATCAGGAGCCGCACGTCCAGAGTGCCACAGGAGGAGACGTGCCAAGGTGGCTGGTGCCACAGTGCAGCCAATGGGACAGTGCCCGAGATCACTCCCCATGCCCACTTGTGACCCCACCACTTACTTCCCGTGGAGGAGGAGGAGCGGCGGGGGCCGGCGGGGGTCTCGGCCTGCGGGGGTGGTGGTGGGGGCGTTGGGCAGGTGGTGTCGGGCAGTGGTGGGGGTGGCGGTGGGGGTGGCAGCTCAGCACTGGGCTTGCTCTCCCCATTGCGCATGGTGTCCGCCGAGATGGGTGATGCCTGGGAGAAAGCACAGGCAGGCGTTGCCTGGTGCCGGTGCCAGTGAACCGGGCACAGGCTCGTGGCATGGGGCTCACCTCTTCGCTGTGCGCCATTCGACGGGGGCTGGGCTGCTCAGCCGTGACGTGCCCCAGGTGCTTGTAGTAGTCACCGGTGCTCGGCTGTTTGCCGAAATTCCTCGACCGCCTGCTGGAGTCAGCCCTGCGCAGACCCTCGGGACTGGTGTCACGCGATGCCAGCTGCAACAAGGAGCACATCTCAGTACCACCGTGCCTGGCTGTGACCGTGGGGCAGAGCCATGATGGAGCAGGGCTGTGCCAGCAGTGGCTGTGGGGCAGATGCAGGGCTAGTGGGGATGGCAGGTGTGTGCCCAGGGTCTGTTTAGCACACGGCTGTACCGGGGTTGCATGCCATGGTGACAGTGCGTGGCATCAGTGCCTGGCACTGTGACCCCTTAGCCTGTGCCCGGAATCCTGGCTGAGCCTCCCCTGGGATAACCCCCTGGGAATAGGAGTGCCGAGCCTCAGCCCAGCGGATTACCGGGAGCTTATCCCGCGCGGGGCTGGGGCCCAGTTCCAAACTTCCCTCTGAACAGGGCTCTCAGGCAGTGCAGCCTCAGCTCACCCCGGTGCATTCCACAGCGGCTTTTGCGGGCGGTGCTGCTGCCGAGTGCCGGCACTGCAGGGGGCTGTGCCTGTTTCCTGGATTTGGGGTACCCCTGCAGCGTGGCCCCGCTCCCCTTGCTGGGGGCCCCACTATTTGCATTTCCCCGTGAGCCACCTCCACCCATGGCATTTTCACTGTGAGTCCAGGTGCTTGCTGCCACTGCCAGCCCCAGCTAAGTCAACAAGTGCCAGCTTGGTGTTTCCTGCTCCGGCTGCCGTGGGCGCTGGGCCAAGCCCGGCTCCCACTCCGGCAGCCCCAGCCCCAGTCTAGCACAAGGGTCCATGCCATCCAGCCCCATTGCGTGGGGCACCCACACTGCTCTGGCACTGCTCTGGCAGACGCCTGCACCTCCCCAGGACAGTCATTACCCTGGTAAGTGCTAAGGAGCGAGGACTGTGCACAACGAGCCCTATGAAATCCCAAGTCCCCCACGCACGTGGCACACACTGCTCCACCGAGCCCCCCGCCCCATGTGCCCCATCCCCTGTGCTGCTGGGCTTTGCCAGTGCCCTGGCCATGGGGCCATGGCCGTGCACCAGACTCCCGTCCCCATAGGGGTGGTGAGAGCCATGGTAGGGTGTCAGGACAACCCCAAACCTACTGCATCCCTATGACCCCCAGCCCGCCACGGGGGGCTGCACCCCTCTTACCTGTGCACGCCTGGCTGAGCCCTCTCAGCTCCTGGCAGCACTGGCTGTGCCACCCGACACCTGTGGTGCGGCTGACACTGGAGCCGGCCGCTCGGGTTACCGCCTGCACTGCTGCCCACGCCCAGCTCGGTGTGGTGCTGATGGCACTGCCAGGGCTGCATGGGCGCGGCTGCCATGGCACGGTGCTGCCAGGTGCTCCAGCCAGTGCAGTGGTCAAATGGGGCTGCCCAGTGCCATGGAGCAACCAAAGCATCGCTGGCTTCCTTGCTGCTGGTTGCACCCCAGGCCCCCCAGTGTGTATGCAAGTATTGCAGGCATATAGCCTTTAGCTGAGACTGTCCCCTCTCAGAACAGGCAACAGCTCCTCAGAGAGGATGGGTGCCTGGTAGCATGTCCCCCAACGTGGCATGTCCATGTCCCCTGAGCTGTGCATGGGATGTGGTGCAGGGGACACCCTGCATGGGGCCGTACCTCTCGGCGCAGCGCCTGGCTCTCCACGTGACGCAGGTTGTTCTTGGCCCGCACATAGATGTCAGCAGTGTGGGGGACGGTGGGGGGCGCGGGTGCAGGGTAGCCAGGGGGTGGTGGGGGTGGTCGGGTGCTGGGGGGTGGGGGAGGTGGTGGGGGGAAGGCAGGGGGTGGCGGCGGTGGGGGGCCCTCGCCTGCTGGGCCCCGGCCCCGCGGCCGCGTCTCAGGATCCAGCATGTCCATGTACGCCTGCATGTCCGCCAGCGCCGGCTCAGGCACCCCTGCACAGGGCAGGGGGTCAGGGGGGGCTGGTCCCATGCCCCCCACCCCGCGCCCTCCGGCCCCGCACTCACGGGCGGCAGGGGCCCCGGGGGGGCCGCCCCTCTTCTCCCCGGTGCTTGACTGGCTGGAGTGGCAGGAGTCGTAGTTGGAGAGGGTGCTGGCAGGGGAGCCCACCTCGAAGCGCGCCTGGGGCACCGATGCCGTGGTATTTGGCGATGACATGCCCGAGTCGGGCTGCCGGCACTCCCCATCTGCTGAGGGGTCTCGCGACAGCACACGGTGCTCCACGCTCTGCTGGCACAGCCATGGGGTCAGGCAGCAGGGCGGGGGCAGCAGGGCCCTGTGTGCTCCCTGTGTGCTTCCCACACACTTGGCCCTGGGCGCTGCCGTACCATGTTCTCCACGGTGCGCAGGTACTGGGCGCAGTGGCTGTGGCCGTTGTAGTCGGCGAGGTCGGCCGCCGTGTAGCCATCCTGGTCACGGATGCTGAGGTCGGCACCGTTCACCACCAGGATCTGGCAGCACTGGGGAGAGTGGGGGGGCATGACAGGGCTGGAGGGAAGCCCCCACCTTGCCCTGACATCCCACTGGCCATCAGCACCCACCTCCAGCTCGCCATTCTCGGCAGCGTCGTGCAGCGGTGTGCCACCCCAGCTGTCCGTAGTGATCTCCCCGCCGTGCAGCAGCAGCCAGCTCAGCACCTTGGCATGGCCACGACTGGCAGCAAAGTGCATGGCTGTGGCCCCCTCAGCGTCCCGCTCCGACAGACTCACGGTCGTGAAGCTCATCTGTGTGGGCAGGGGGACTGAGCGCTTGTGCAGTGAGCCCCATGCCATGCCACTTCAGCGTGCCGTGCCCACCATGCCATGCCCCAGCAGCGCTTACCAGCCACACGATGACAGTGTTGTGGCCCATCTGGGCAGCGGCGTGCAACGGGGTCATGCCGTCATGGGCGCGCGCATGGGGGTCAGCCCCACAATCCTGCACCAGGTA